>NW_020229837.1:0-15635 GCF_003227725.1 Camponotus floridanus | reverse complement strand
CACCGAATTAATATGTGTTCTTTATGGGAAAAACGTATAATCACGTCGATTCAAATGACAAAAACACATAGAAATAATAATTCAGAATTTGTTTTTAAAAAATTTGCAAAAGTTTTAGATACAAGGGAAATATTTTGATCAATAATATTATACAAGTATACTGGTTAAAAAGATATTAAATATATTAATAATGAAGTTAGCCATGTATCTGTCACAAGGTCGAAATTCTCTGCCAAAGTTAATCATTTCGATTAAGGATGCTTTGTACCTATTTTCAAAATATGAGAATTTAATGAAAATTGTACAGAATGTCCTTGCATATGTTTAGAATCTTCAGTACAATTTTTAAATCGATTCACTAAAGCGTTTACAAGTTAAGGATTTTAATTTGCACCGAATTAACATGTGTTATTATGGGAAACGTAACCACGTCGATTCAAATGACAAAAACACGTGGAAATAATATTCAGAATTTGCTTAAAATTTGCAAAAGTTTAGATACAGAGGAAATATTTGGTCAAATAATATTATACAAGTACTAACTGGTAAAAAGATATTAAATATAATTCAATGAAGTTAGCCATGTATTTGTCACAAGGCAAAATTCTCTGCCAAAAGTTAATCATTTTGATTAAGGATGTTTTGTACTTATTTTCAAAATATTGAGAATTTAATAAAAATTGTACAGAATGTCCTTACACATGTTTAGAATCTTCTATACAATTTTTAAATCGATTCACTAAAGCGTTCACAAGTTATAAGGATTTTAATTTGCTCCGAACATATGTTCTTATGGGAAATACATAACCACGTCGATTCAAATGACAAAATACATGGAAATAATATTCAGAATTTGCTTAAAATTTGCAAAAGTTCAGATACAGAGAAAATATTTGGTCAAATAATATTATACAAGTACTAACTGATAAAAAGATATTAAATATAATTCAATGAAGTTAGTCATGTATTTCACAAGGCAAAATTCTCTGCCAAAAGTTAATCATTTCGATTAACAAAATTCGGAATATTTCAGTAAAAACGCAATAAATATTAAAAAATACATTTCTGCACTGTAGCTAAGATCAAATTGTAATATTCCACACAATTTCTCATACTCAAAATAAACCAAAAGTGGATATATTCGTCAATATTTAACTACTTTTTGATGGGATTGTACATACAAAACTTTCTTTAACGAAAATTCGAGGAAAATCGAGAAATGATCTTGGAAGAATTTCTCACGCGAATTAAACTTTGGAGACAATAATGATAATTATATGCTTGAAACCTTCCTTGCTTAATAAGAAATTGATGCGTAAAAGATGATATCGAACTACCTAATAGTTATCGAGAATACCCGTTACAATCTATCCGAGCTCGGTGAAACGCATACTCCCTCCGTCTTTTTGCCAACCGTAGGTTGGCAGCAGTCGGGAAAAAAATAGATGGCAGCGTTTTTTGGTCTTCCGCGAGTTAAAACAATTTTCGTGGTCGTCTTCAGCGATGATCGTAGTTTAATTTTATCAATTTAATCGAAGGGCCCTCTCTCCAGCCCGGAGAATAAAGGTCGATCAATAGACGACGTTGGATTATCTCCTCGATCGTACACGTACAATCTAATTTTCGTAACGAACGCCTCGGGTAATAAACCTTCTGTAGTGTAGGATGTTCTTGCGGATATTCGGCCGTGCCACCCGCCCGTGCTGACCTCCCGATCGATGATCAATAACCTCCAGTAGGTGCGGGCCGTCCGACCTCACGTGTACATCCACCGTATCACGCGGCCATAACTTGCGCGCGGTAATTGCTTCGCTAGAGACGATTGTCGTCGTTATGGTAATATTCCTGTCGGACGGACATGTGCTCCAATCATCCCTCGTGCACCTAACTCCTCCAAACATATAACCACTCGTACTAATGGCAATTGACGAAGCTGCCAATTACTTATGAATACTCCTCCGATTTGTTTGAGCTTTATCTTAAGATTTCCGAAATTTCAAATCTCCGGCCTTCGAGAGAAGAGATGCCTTGGCTTCAATATGCGCCCCTATATTAAACAGTTTTTTCAGTTTTTTTTAATAATAGCCAATATCTTCTCCCTTCGCTTAGAATGTATCATCTTCCATAATGGCGGATGGTTACAAGACGCGTAATCGTTTAGCCTGAAATTTCTATCGAATAGAATGATCTCTCTTTTCTATAGCACGCGTTATACTTGTTCAATTATTATTATATGTATAATAATCGAAAAATAAAACTAAATCAACTAAAATAGATTGAAAGTATTTAATGAAAATATTCCATATTCTTTTGCTTATGAAGCTAACGATAAAAAATATGTCTGTCTAGAAATTTATTCCAAATTTATTTATTTATTTTAAATGTATATAATAATAATTCTTGTAAATAACAGTCGTTCTGCAGCAATCTAATTACTGCAATGCGGCCCAAATTTGCACTTTAAGGGGGGAACCTCATGTAAATAGCCTGTTTTTCAGGAATTTTTTTTGAAAAATGTAATGCGTAGATTAATTTGCAATTTAAGGCACAATTTATTTACGTTATAATATTTAAAGAAAATATTTTTTAAGATTAATCGTTAACAATAAAACGGTGCAATGGCGGCTTGAAAACAGCGTCTTGAAAATGCGCCGTGCAGCATGCAGGTCACAAAAATGATCTGAAACAAAAAATACAAAATGGGTTCTTTAGTTTATGCAAAAACGCTCAGCATGACGGTCCCCTTTTATTAAAATTTGCAAATTTGCAAAAATGGCGAAGTTTTGAAAAAAAAAGGATTTTCTTTTATAAACAATTGTTAATAACAAAGTTTTAAATAAAAAAATTAAAAATCGGAGCTCGTCATGCTGAGGCCAAATATCTATAGAATTTCTATACCAAATTTCATAAAGATCGAATGATTAGTTTTTGAGCTACGTTGCACGGCGTGCGAAATTTTGCGTTTCGAGAAAAACGCGTTTAAAGTTTGAGTAATAGAAAAATCGTGAAAAAATTCGTAATTCGTTCTAACTTACCGCAGTTTTTTGCTAATCTGCGATTCCAGGGCCATAGAGTAGACCTTCCTCTTCTTCAGACTGACTTCGAACTACATGTTTTGCACACAGAAATATCCACAAAGGAACCGAAAGGCCGATTGTCCGACGAGCGCTCGACTATTTGAGTGCTCCGCCCAATTCGACTGTTTACTTTCTTTTGAAAATAAAGTACAAGGAGCTCTCGGATCACTTTCTAACTTTTTTTCTCGTATTTTTGAAGAAATTTCCTATCAATTTAAGCAAAAAAATAAAATGGCTAAAAAATTTCATTTTACATGAGGTTCCCCCCTTAATTATCGAGAGTATTATTTTCTAAGAGTAACTTTCCAGAGTTTCAAGAGTTCTTGTCACGTGCGCGCGAGCTTTCATTCATAATTACATTACCGCTGAATTCTTGTGTTTCATATTCTATATGTATTTATACACTTGCATTAACCGAGGAATAAAACATTCATTCAACTATTCCATTTGACGAGAAACACGATGCATTCATCGTCGAAACCAAAGCTTTCCAAAGTTGGGGTGTCCGACCTCAGAAAGTTTGTTGAGTAGAATAGCACTGTAATTCAACTAACAATTATTCGTGGTCTACCCTTTAAGCTAATTCCTCAATACGCGCACAGGCACTGCGACACGAATTAACCCAGCTGCTAATTACCTAGGTGATCTGCTCGCGAAACATGTCGCCGTATACAAATTTCATGTACCGCGGAACGCGAATACCTCTGTGTAAGAAATAATAATATATTTCTCTACCCAAATATGATAAAAAGAACTAATCCAATAATATACCTCGAGATAAAAGGTTTCTAAAAAATATATAAATCTCTTCATATCGTGATTAACATTTGTCTTTGTGTCCAAAGATTTTATCCTCGGAATTTTTTCATCGATTTTTATAATCTTTGAAGATGAATGGAAAAATTTTCAAAGATGTAATTTGAAAATTCGTCCAAGAAAGATTACGATAAAAGAATAATAAAGTTGAAGATTCGGAATATAAAGAAAGATATTTCATTGTGAGAGAGAAAGCACGTTCCAGATGGTACGTATCTGTTGGCAAGACCTCTTGGGTGAAACTTCACCGCGCTCACTTCGCATTAACGAGAATGCGTAGTAATCTTTGCGAGCTCTCTCGCGGAATAGGTTTATGGCGTAGTATACAGCACCATAATTCTAGTATGGATGATCCAGTCGAGGGACTGGGACGGGTTAACAAGTTGATTCCACTGGGGAGGAGTGACATTATCAGTCACAAATTATAGCACGTGGTTGAAACCGAACTTGTCACCCCTCGCGGATTCGGGGAGGCCTCCCCCGCCTTCGTTTAACTGACGTTGATGTATGCGCGGCTAAGTGTGCTCGATTGCGACACACGTGAGATTGCGCGATTTATAATTTGCCCCGCGAGCGATATATTTTATCCTATTTGTTTCGCGTAACGGCGGGCAATGTCGACAAATGTTTCGCGTCGCGTTCTCCGTAAAACAAATGCGAATGATGACATAAACATAAATGATAAGTACATAGTAATAAATACGCAATAATAAATTAGAATTGAATTGGTGTGTTGAATATGTTTTCTTCTCGCAATTAGTATATTATAGAATTAGAAATTTATTCTCTCTTCCTTTCTTTTAAATTTAAAATAAACTTTTATTATACACATGAGTAGGAAAGTCAGTATTATAATATATAAATTATTTTTGACAGTAATTATTTTCCAGAAGAAAATTTTATTAATTTATAGAATTATGTCATTAAATTAATACAAAAGCTGACGTTTGCGATTGTACATAAGTCAACAAACTTGCGGCCCTATCGCATTTTTCTTCTCGCAATTAGTATATTATAGAATTAGAAATTTATTCTCTCTTCCTCTCTTTCAAATTTAAAATAAACTTTTATTATACACATGAGTAGGAAAGTTAGTATTATAATATATAAATTATTTTTGACAGTAATTATTTTCCAGAAGAAAATTTTATTAATTTATACAGAATTATGTCATTAAATTAATACAAAAGCTGACGTTTGCGATTGTACATAAGTCAACAAACTTGCGGCCCTATCACCTTTTTCTTCTCGCAATTAGTAATATTATAGAATTAGAAATTTATTCTCTCTTCCCCTCTCTTTTAAATTTAATATAAACTTTTATTATACACATGAGTAGCAAAGTCAATATTGTAATATATAAATTATTTTTGACAGTGATTATTTTCCAGAAGAAAATTTTATTAATTTATATAGAATTATGTCATTAAATTAGTACAAAAGCTGACGCTTGCGATTGTACATAAGTCAACAAACTTGCGGCCCTATCGCCTTTATATAATCTTCGTGGAGTATCAAACCGCAGGCGCTCTTATCGTTGGAACATAATTCATGTTCCAAGAGGTTAAACGAAATCTACATATCGAACGCGCCATAGCCAGTTAAAGCCAATTGCGGAAATTTACATATCATTGGGGGACTGAAGATTTAACTGACCTCGTTGCAAGAAATCGACTTTAATTTTCATCGTTACGTTGTTCGTCAATTTTCTTCAAGTTTCACTATTTTTGGCGAGTTTTAGAAATAAACTTCAAACGGGCAATGAGGAAATCTTTCCCTTTGTATTTCCGTTGAAAGGAACAGAAAATGTGCAAGAGAGAATGGGAAACAAAAGGAACAAAGGTAAATGAGAACATATACGTATATTGGAGCAAACTCTCCTTACGGCAAAAGACGGGAATCAAGAAAAATGCACGCTTTTCACACGCCACATCTTCACAGACGAAATATTCGTGCGCGAATAATGCTGCTGGAAATGTACAATATTTCTGTAATATTTGCGCCTGTTATGTAATTCATTTACGATTTAAATCACTATATTTATATAATCAAATGTAATATATATATAAATATATATATATAATGTAATATATATGTAATATATATTTTAAAATACTTATTTTCTCAATATCTAATTATTCCTAAGACAGAATGATATAATTGAACAAATTAAAATTTTTTAAATATTATATCATTTCATTAAAACGTGATATAATTTAAAATAATTAAATTATTATCGAGGAAGCTCTTTGACGGAAAGATTCTAAAGGACGCATATCTATAAGTGTCTTGGGCGCATAAGATGCCTCGCTGAATGAGCGGAAAAATGGCGAGCGTACGATGTAAAAGGAAAGCGCCTCGTCAAAAGGAAGACCGGGTTTCCTAAGAAAGCAACGGAAATGGAACGCCTACTATATCCATTATAATGTCGAATCCAGGAACAGCAGGTTATCGCAGGTATCTGTCTGAAAAAGACGTGGAAGCTGTCTAGGCTACGCCGGTAGAACTAAAGGGGAACAGAGGGAAGCGTCGGGTCTTAAAGCCGCCATTCTAGCCCCAGCGCGAACATCGTTGATATATCTTCAAAGGTGTTTCTCAACACCTTCTTTTCGCGGTATTATCGAGTTTCTTCTCGCAGATATATCGAAGGGATACGATCATGAAACTTTGATATCGTGATTCTCGCGATTGCGGAACCGTAAAATGATGGGAGGAAAGCTCGCAATCGCATCGCGACGAAACGAAATATAATTATCATGTGAAAATAAAAATAACGAGAGGCACGATCGCGATTTGAGAATCACATGATATTCCGGTGATCGATACTCGGACTATTTGTCTAGAAAGTTATAGTCGCTGGTAATCAATTCTCCATTAGCCTTTTGCGCTCAAAAAAAGGGATAGACATAAACTACTGTATTATTAGCGGCGCTTTAAACTCGAATTATCACATAGTGACATAACTGTTTGCCTATTTGCTTTTCATTTGGAGATTCTGGAAAGATATCTCTACTCACGAAGAGGCAGTTTCAAACGCGTCAATTATATACAAAAGATTATTCGCTATAATAAATGCACAGAGAAAATATTATAGTAAAAGTCACAATCTAATTTTAGTAATCATGGAACATGCAAGAAAAATTACGATACTTTTATTCAATAATATTATATATATATATATATATATATATATATATATATATATACACGTATTACATTTTACAAAGGAATATTGTAATTATTCAAATATATATTGTGAATATTCGATGCACAAACAAATGCGTAATCGTTAACGAACGAAAAGAGCAAATGCAATAATTTATAATTTTTATAGTAATAAGTCTTAATATCGTTATTCCAGCTTTACAATAAATGTTGTAAAAGGAAATGTATGTTTCATGTAATTTGCATTCCGGATGGCAATTTTTTCTCTTCTCTCATAGATTGAACAATGTAACTGCACCAATGCACATACACACACACACACACACACACACACACACACACACACACACACATATATATGTATATACATAACTTTGCAGAATTTTATCGCCATTTTATTACGCGATCGCAAGTTCATACTTGTGATATACGCTATTGGCTTTAGCGTTTTCTGCCTCGCGGTGTTCTGGTCTTTTTGCTCAATCGTATCCACGCGCGTTATACAAGTACCCTCTCCCTTTCCTGCGCAATCTCGCTCGTTTGCGAATCCTTATAGCGGAATACGTTGGAATTTTGCTATCCGTAGGCGATTCGAGAAGAAACAGAGACGGGGGCGAAGGGTGAAAGTACATTCGCGATGTATCGCCTCGATATAATGGCCGTTGGTGCCTTTAGAGCTCTCTTTCAACCGCTAGAAAGCTCCTCTCCTTTGTGTCATCGTCTACTGAAGAACGGTATACTCCATCCTCCCCCATCCGACTCCTTTTCCCCGTCGACCTGGAGGCGAATTTGTGAGCTTAACTCAAACGGAAAGCCTCCCTCTTTAGATCATTTCAACGCGTTTCTGTATTTTTGTTTCACCTAATGTACGGTCGAAAAGCCAGTCCCTCTCTTTTCGCCCCTCGACATCTGTTTCTCCCTTTTTAGATACGGTTCCTCGAACCAGGAGTAACCGTTTCAACTTTGTTCCCGACGTCAAGAAATTTCGCATTAGGGAATCGCTACTGAAACACAAGTGCTGAAATAGTAATTGATATTTCTCGAAAGAAATTGCTGAATAGAGACAAATACAATTCCTTGATGACATTAAGCGGGAGCAACCGAACGAGATAATTGTACGAAATTCCAAGAGCACTCTCGCGCGGGAAAAGATTTATCACTTTATATTTGAATATTTTCTCCGAATAAATCTTGAGAAGTTTAATCGATCATCCTTCTTTAGCGAGGCTAACGAATTGCATTATCATAATAATAACGCTTTTTATTAATAAGTTTAACAAATATAATGTATCCTTAAACATAATAAATCACCTGGGAATGGAAAACGATAAATTACGCGTCGATAGGGAAAATGATCACCGGCATAAAATACAGGTTAGAGATAAATATAATGCTCTCCTTCGACGATCTATGAACGCTCGCAGTTGTAATTGATCTCGAGAATTACGATAATCGCCCTGCGATCCGCGTCTTCCGTTAAAGAACCGGGAATTTCCACTGTGGATGCGAACAGACGAAATCTGTACTTTCGTCGTGTAATTTGGGATTTACGAGCCTTGGCCAGTAGCCAGCACGGAGTAAGGCATCCGGTTATACCGACGTTGGTCCGACCAGCACGGCCTGCGACTTTGTTCCACCCCCTAATCCCTCTTCCCCCCTTCGATGTGATGTCTCCCTTCTTTTTCTGTCTCCGCGCCACCTGCGGCGCGAGGACACAAAATTATCGGAGTATCAGGTCCAGTCGAGAGCTTTTGCGGTCGCTCCTTTAATTTCATCCGCTCGAGTCGGCCGCTTTTTTTTTTACGAGCTTGTAACACGAAGTTTGCGTCGAGCATCAGCCCCATTTCGATTCGCGCCGTTCGTCCTTCATCCGCCCACAATGAATGAAAAACAATAGGGTTGCACAAGACCCAAGACAAGACAATATTCGTAAAAATATTGTATTGAAAATTTTCAAAAATTTAAATCTTGTCTTGGTCTTGAGCGAATATTGGTAGCAAAAATTTCGTCTTGTATTGTCTCGATTTTATTAACAATTTTTTATCTAATATTAAAAAATTATTTAAATAATATTTAACATAATTTTTGTATTATAATTTGAAATAATTATTACTATGTATTATATTTTAATTATAATTATTACTATGTAATCGATATAAATGCCGTCTATTTACTTAAAAAAACATTTACTGTTTTATGGAAAACAGAAATTAATAACTATTTACAGGCTCCAAGGGAATGTGCAGATATAAATATTATATTTTGGAGTGGTAAAAAAATCAGGTTCATATTTATCCCACATTGTCAAAAATGGCTCGAGACATTTTAAGTTCAACTGCCTCGTCCGTGCCAATAGAAAGACTTTTCTCAATAGAAACTCTAACTATGTCAAAAAATAGAACCAAATTACAAAGTAAATCTTTAAAAGCACTACTAATGTGCACCAATTTCTCGGTGAAATGCTCTTTAATGTCTAAAATTTGCGAGTTTGATTTCTAATTTATATGAATGTTATATTGTATTAATATTAAATGTTTTTAAATTTATCAATATAAATGTTTTATAGAATAAAATTTTTTAAAATTTGTATATAGTGATTTTTTTTCATTTACAAATATAAATATTTTAGTTTTTTTTGAGAACCAATAATCTTGACAAGACTAATAATCTTGACAGTCTTAGTCTTGGTATTGTCTTGATAACTAATTAAAATCTTGTCTTGATTTTGTCTTGAATTTCAAGACAAGACAAGACAATATCAAGACTAATCTTGGTATCTCGTGCAACCCTAAAAAACAAGTCATCTTCGCGACCATTCCCATCTCCCCTTTTTATCAGAATCCTTTCCCTCGCGTTGCATATCCTACTCGATATCATGATAATTCCGCAGGAAGAATGCAGGGGTGGGAGAGCATTTCGGTCACAGCATGAAAGATGCGATTATAATTATGACTTATGATTTTTCTTGTCAGTATCTCGCGCGCGGTTGCGTCCGCTCATGATAAGTGATCCTGGCACGCGAACCGTCTATATGAAAGTGGGCTCTTCCACTTGCTGATCGATTCGATGTTTATTCCGTGTCTTTCTGTCGCGCACCATCCGTGCGGCAGATTCGCAACAAAGTGCCGGGTAAAATTGCCGTACGTCGGAATATCGTTCCCGTTCGTGTCGCGAGCAGACGTTCGCCGCTTTGTCGATCTAATTCGATCACGACGAGACTTCTACGATGCTGGATGCGCTTCTTGATACGCTTTCTCAGCCGTCACTTCATCTGAAAGCGCGTGTTTGCGTCGCCGTGCCAGGGATAACGTTCGATCCGATCAGCGTAACGTATAGCGCGGATCTCGGTGATCGAAGAGGAGAAGGAAAGGATTCGAAGATCGAGACATCAGTCGGGACGAGAGAGTACGGAAAACAATGGGTGATCTTACCCGCGGAGCGTGGCGGCGCATACCCGCGCAAGAACTATGTGCACCTCCTGGCGATGCGCCTCTCCCCGTGATCTTCCGCGAGCGTATCTTCGGAAAGTCAATAGGTTCCCTCCAGACGAAACCGCAGGAGGAATCGATCAACGTTCCACCCACTCTCTGTCTACGGCGAGAGTCTGTTCCATCGGTTCGTTGTTCCAAGCACAAGATACCACCCTTCTATCGTATCCCGCTCCCACTTCCCTGACCCCATCTTCCTCCTTCTCTCCCTCTCTCTCTCTCTCTCTTTCTCCCTCGGGGTGCTCCACCATCGACGTTGCCTCAATGGATGAGTAGACACGAGTCTCTTTCGAAGAACGTTGTACGTACGACGCGCGATCTTGTTCTCAAGACCCATCAAGGATCTATTCCGACATTCTCAGATTGCAACTGAGGAGTAATACGAGAATCTCAGATAACGGCAGATTTTTGTCTCTCACCCGAGAAAGTAATTAAATTAAAAAAAAAAAAAAAAACGAGATATGCACAAATTAAATACTTATATATTTTGTCTCGCAAATGTAAGAAACACGGCCAGTTGGTGTCGTCTACTAGATTTGAAAAATAATTATTAAATCATTACCAAATATAGAGAGGCGTTAAATTGAGAGATTCGAGAAAAATCGTACGATTGTATCAACAAGGCATATATGATTGAAGGAATTTTTGGTTAAATCAAACAAGAATTTCTAATTATCGTGATAAGACTCGATTTTTTATTTAATTAGAACGTTTAATAGATTGTACTATAAGGATTTAGTTAGTATTTTCCAATTTTGGAAAATAAGGTTGGATCTATAAAATTTCTTGTTACATTAATTTTTTTGCTTGCTTCTTAATTTAACTCGTATTCAATATTTGTGCCATAAAATGTAGTATTAACATTAAATCCAAAGTATATCTTTTTTCTCTTATGAACAATAGTGCCAGAAAGAGGACGCTAGATCTCTGATTGTGAGATCTGTGTGTGAGCTGCATCCTCTTCTTGCATCACTGTTTATCAGTTTGATTTTTAACAAACTGAATTTAAAATAATTTTCAATAATCTAGATTGAATTTATTCAATAAACTTGTTGGAATTCAAAATATTAAACAGACTTTTGAGATTAGATGGAAAAAATTTTAGATGACTTGGTGCTGGCGAGTTTAATATTATTAACCAGAAAATTTAGTAAATTCCTTAAATTTAAAAAAAATTCCGTAAATTTAAGAAAAAAGGAAATTCCGGAAATTTAAAGAAAATTTTGTAAATTTAAAAAAAAAAGAAGAAATTAATCAGATTCATCTGGTAATTCCTATTACAAGAAATCTGGTTCGTCCATTTTCCAACAGATATACTGATTGAATCTACCAGAATTCTATTTAATGCAGATTTTTTTCTCAGTGTGGGTTGAACTAAGCGCTTTTGTAACACTTTTCGATCGATGTAACACTATTGCGCCGCGAACTTTATCCAATGTAACCGGCAATCTAAAAATAAAACGCAGGTAAAGGAATCAGGGGGGAAGGTTTGAGTAAGAAAAAAGAAAAAAGAAAGAACGATGAATGGAGATAAGACTGAATTCCTCTATCTGCCTGTAGTGTTCTCGATGAAAGTATATATAAGCGTCGATCGAGTCGATTCCTCTTCTTTCCTCCTCCCTTCCCCTTCCTCGCGATCCCTTTGATTTTTCATCTCGAGCGATCTCTTTTCCACCTCTCCATTCCCTCGCCTACCTATCTATAGACCCTTGACGGACCTGTCCAGCTCCACGAAGGCACTTCAACTCCAATTTCACCCTATTCCTCGGTCGTGATGAGAACGCGCGAATACCTCCCTGACGTCTGACAGGATCCTAGAACGAATCCAGCCATCCGTTAGAAACTTAATCAAAACTACCTAGACTTTGGATGCAGTTTGAGCATGCCTGATGTGATGAATGTCGCGGTAGTTTTCACGTCGTTCTCGTAATTAGCAATCCGTTATACCAACCTATACGCACCATTATAACTCGCGTGTCCTGTATGTGTCCTATAAGTGTGCCAGCGCGCGGCGAAAACTTTCCTGAATTACGGGGTGACATTTTTATGCGCTCGATAAGCCGGACGTACGTCGGCAAAACATATTCGCGAGCACGGGCGTATAATTGCAGTTTACGCGAATTCAAAGTTTGAAACTCCCGCGAGCGAGAGTATTTATTGCAGTTTAATATTTTATCATGCGCATTCTCTTCCCTTCTCCCTCCTTTCTCCCGTCTCTCCTTCTATCTGGAGTGACCATTTCCAATTTCGAACGTTCTGCATTTTTGGCACCGTCACCGATCGAAAACAGCTGCCAAATACTCCGAGTTGCGGTCACCTGGTCTGCACTTCAGGAAGAGGCTTTCGGGATATATAACTTGCGGAGGTTATTTAACGATCACCGCCTCATGCACGGCTTTCCATACGAGCTTTGATCATCGTTTGCCAGGTTATTGCGGTGACTCGGCACGTTCCACCGTATATCGGGGACGCATCTTGTATTCGCGGTGCCGTCCTCGCTTTAGTTATGCCACAAAATTACAGATATCGAGCTTGAAGAAGAAACGCGGCGCTGTATGTAAACAACGAATCGGAATATTTATATTTCGCGCAAAAATGAGAGGCTATGGAATAGGGTTGCACCAAGATTAGTCTTGATATAATCTTGTCTTGTCTTGAATTTCAAGACAAGATCAAAACAAGATTTTTAATTAGTTATCAAGACAATACCTAGACTAAGCCTGTCAAGATTATTAGTCTTGTCAAGATTATTGGTTCTCAAAAAAACTAAAATATTTATATTTGTAAATGAAAAAAAAAATCACTATATACGAATTTAAAAAAATGTTATTCAATAAAAAACATTTATATTAATAAAATTTAAGGACATTTAATATTAATACCAAAATAACATTTTTTATAAATTAGAAATCAAACTCGCAAATTTTAGACATTAAAGAATATTTCACCCAGGAATTGATGCACATTAGTGCTTTTAAAGATTTACTTTGTAATCTGCTTCTATTTTTTGACATAGTCAGAGTTTCTATTGAGAAAAGTCTTTCTACTGACACGGACGAGGCAGTTGAACTTAAAATGTTTCGAGCCATTTTTGACAATGTGGGATAAATATGAACCTGATTTTTTTACCATCCAAAATATTTATCTGCATATTCCCTTGGAGCCTGTAAATAAGATTAATTCCTGTTTTTCATGAAACACTAAATGTTTTTTTTATGTAAATAGACGGCATTTATATCGATTATATAGTAATAATTACAATTAAATATAATTACAATAGTTAATATTAATTCAAA
The DNA here is from genome assembly GCF_003227725.1 of Camponotus floridanus. NCBI lineage: Eukaryota > Metazoa > Arthropoda > Insecta > Hymenoptera > Formicidae > Camponotus > Camponotus floridanus. The sequence goes on along the minus strand of NW_020229837.1, from coordinate 1,793 downwards.
TTATATTACAAAATTATGTTAAATATTATTTTAAATAATTTTTTACTATTAGATAAAAATTGTTAATAAAATCGAGACAAGAAATACAAGACGAGATTTTTGCTACCAATATTCACTCAAGACCAAGACAAGATTTAAATTTTTGAAAATTTTCAATACCAATACAATATTTTTACGAATATTGTCTTGTCTTGGGTCTTGTGCAACCCTACTACGGAAAGAATGAGACGAAAAAGGATAATTGACACTTTGGATAAAACTGTAAGATTTTTGGAGTGAGAAAAAAACTTTACAACATTTACCGGTGCGATTGATTAGGTCGATAAAATTAATACCTGGCTAAGAATTTGATGCTTTTATATCACGATGCGGAGGCAGACAAATGTCAAACTCGTCCGCGACAGCAGCCTATTGATCGTCGAATTTGGTTACCAATCGAGATATTTGACACCGCAATTTCCTCCTTTCGTGCCACTTTTCAACCACTCTGTACGTGAATGAGGCGGAAACGCTTCTATTGCGGCGTGTTACGAGATGCTCTCGAGAAGGGCATAGTACGAGGTCGGAGCGAAGGCGAGATGTAAAGGGAAGAGACGTAGAATAAAACACAGGGAATGCGTTTGCTGGATAGTAATTCCATTCGTAGCCGGGATGCGGCGATAACGTGCAACGTAAGATGCGCGGTCTCTGTTTGCCAGAATCATCTCCTCGAGCTATTCACTTTCTTTCTCTGTGATTGAGGCTTTTCCTGCCGGTATTTTCGCGCGCGAGCACACAGTCTTTCTAATAAAATCCCGCCTTGTATAAAAAAAAACTTAAACAGACCGAGTGTGATGTTGACATTAATAAAGTATATATACAAAAAAGAAAAAAGAACGAAAGAGAGAGAGAGAGATTTTGCTTTTATGCGTTACGTTTTGATTATCCCGCAAATTGAAAGATGCATTTTTCCTCGCGCGTTAATGCAAATCGTGCATTAATATCCCCGTATTGTCCTCGATTCTTCGTAAAATGCACTCACGTAATGGCTCATCTCCTCGAGAAACACGTTGGTGAAATGAGAGAAGAAGGAGCGAAGCTCGAGAGATATGCTAAAAGAACTCTGGGTACGAATATCTGAGGACCGATGCCTGATTTCTTTCTTTTTTTTTTACGGCAAGAAAATTTGCATCACGAGTTGCCTTGGAACAGTTCGCAGTAGCGAGTGGAATAACAAGAATAGTTTTCTTTCATTTCGGCTTTTTCTTTTTAAGACTTTAGCGCAAGTAGCGTTCACATCGATTTGTTCAGCCGACATTTTTGCCATTTTTATACAAGATGTAAAAGGAGGAAATGAAGTAAAGTGAGTCGATGTATTTTATATGCGTTACCAAGTTTATAATTCATATATATATACACATTATTATGGATTCAATATTTCTGCGCGATATGCTTCTTTTTTTTTAATACAAAATATATTTTCTTTTTTTCGTAAAAAATTATACTTGCTTATAATTTGTATATTTTTCCGCCTTTCCGCCTAATATATATTATTAAAATATAATTGTTTTGACACGTCCATTTGTTATTTTTCATGATGATTTAAATTGAATGGCGAGAATAAATGGAGAGCATCATCAAGATTTTTATAACACTAAATCATTCAATTTTCTGATTTTTACCGAATAATATATATCTCTTTTCCTTCTTTTGAAAAAAAAAAGATGGAGTTTTGATAAAAGGATTGGCAGCTTTTACGAAGGAGGCAGCAAATATTTTGAGTAAATGAAGAGAAGAGAGACGTGATATAAAAA